>NC_086187.1:25992500-25995000 GCF_023053635.1 Elgaria multicarinata webbii | reverse complement strand
TTGCCAGTGTTAAAGAACTGGTAGCCAGAAATTGTTGGGCAATGTGTTCTGAATCACCCAGGGAGCTACCAGGAGATCTGAACCCAGCTTCTGCCCAACCCTGGCCATCATCAAGACCTTGTTCCAATATTAATCCACTTATTAATCAGGCCCAAAAGTCCTACTGTCTTTGGTCTGTCCTCAAACCCAACCCCTTTCATTAAGTATGTTGAAAGAGGGAGAAATGCCTCTTCCCCCCCATTTCGAGACCATTCATAGTTTTCTACTGGAGTTATAACCCTCATCCCTGTATAAACCATTAGTGCAGGGGTGGGCAACTTGTGGCCCTCCAGATGTTTTAGTCTACAACTACCATCACCCCTAGCCATAGGAGTTGTAGGCCAAAACTTCTGGAGAGCTATAAGTTGCCCACACCGGAATTAAGGGCTCATGCTATGAAGCAGAAATGAGTTCCTTGCCATGTGGAGTGATAGATTTCAGATGAAAATGTTTGGAAGGCCATAAGAAGAAGCACCCTGCTGGATTAGACCAGAGGCCGGCCTAGTCCAGCATACGGGTCCCACAGTGGCCAGCAAGCCATGCATGAATGTAACCATCAGCTCCTGCCCATTGGTGCTTAGCGAAAGATTGTAGCCCACCCCCAGCACTTGCTGGTTGCTGGGTTTTTTGCCAGGAATGCTGGATTACAACTGGAGAATGCTAGAGTTGGACATGGACTTGGAGATCATTTAATCTTCACCCTTGCTCAGTGTAGGAATATGGCAACTCCAACATCTTTGATAGATGGCCCTCTGGCCTCTACTTCAATCCCTCCAGTGAAGGAGACCCCAGCATGTCCCAAGGCAGAGCCTGTTCTGTTGTGAATGTTAGGAGATTTCTCCTCATGATAAGCTAAAGCTATGCTTCCCTGCGATGTCCAGTCCACCTATCCGTCCGGCTCCTGCCCTCTGGAGCAACACAGAACAAGCCTGTTCCATCTTCGGCGTGACAGGCCTTCAGATAGTTGGAGACAGGTATCGTTCATCTCTGCTTCTAATCTTCTCTTCCCTAGGCTAAACATAGCCAGCTCCTTCAACTGTGCCTTATTGGACTCTGTGAACATCTGTCCGATCTTGCAAGGTGCTTCCTTATCTTCTTCGGCAAGAGGACAGATTCAGAATCTCACACACTGCAGGTTAGTTGTGCCTTAACTCAGCTTTCTCCAACCTGTTGCCCTCCAGGCTGGCTGGGGGATTCTGGCAGTTGCAGTCCAACACATCTGGATCAGGCCAAAGGTCCCATCTAGCCTAGCATCTGGTTTTCCACAGCAACCAGCCAGAGATCGCTGTTCCCCTGTTTCTCCCAAGCTCGTGTTTAGAGATACATTGTATAGCCATGATCATGTCTAGTAGTCATTGACCTACATACACTTTATGAATTTGCCTAAACGCCCTTTAAAGGCATGGTTTATTTATTTACTTACAGTATTTATATACCACTCCACATCCAGAAGGTTTCAAAGTGGTGAACAACAGATAAAATTTAAAAAACCCCAACATTAACATTGCTATTTTTTTTTTTAAAAAAAGAAAGAATAGAGGCTTCTAAGACACCAGATATATGTATTCCATACATCCATTGGGCCCTATGGGTTGTATCCAATGTCAGATCTACTTAAAGAAGACCCATTGAAATGAATGGGAAGTTAGGCTAACATGGGATGCAGCTCTGTGTGAACGACAACTTCCGTTTCTCTGTCCTGGGTCTCCTGCAGATTGGAGCTTTTGGATCACGTGAGAGGGAGAAAAACTTATTTCTAAAGCATATATTTAAAACACATTGGTGGACCATGAAGATTGAGACCACCCTCATTCTTTAAGACCCCCTCACAGGGCCTGGGAAGTAGCAGAAGTGTAGATTGTCTCACCATTTCATGCTTTGGAGGGCAGAACTTTTCAAATGGTTGCTGTGGATTAAAGAATCCACTTTTTTTAAAAAAGTGTGTGTGTGTGTGTGTGTGTGTGTGTGTGTGTGTGTGTGTGTGTGTTAGAAAACTAGGATTATGGCGGTTGTTACTTCGTTGGTCTCTCAGTAAAGGGAGTTTATATAACTTCACATTCTTCACATTACATAACTTCACATTCTTTTACTATGTGTGAGTTAATACAGAAATATAACTTCTTGCCTTCTGGTTCACAATAATTAATGTGAATTAAGACCCTCACTTCAATAGAATTGTCCAGAAAAGATAAGAAAAGCTGCCCTGGTAATTTATTATTATTATTATTATTATTATTAATTATTATTATTATTATTATTATTATTATTATTATTATTATTATTATTATTAGGCTTGTGGGCAGTTGCCAAACATGCAAGAGGAAAGTTTGTTTCTTTTATTTATTTAATTAAAGTGTTTGCATACTACCCTTTGTACAATATATTCCAGGAGGTTCGCAATACAAATAAAAATACAATTACATCATTAAAATACTTTCATCCCCCTGAACAATAATATCAC
>NC_086187.1:25972500-25990000 GCF_023053635.1 Elgaria multicarinata webbii | reverse complement strand
CTCGCACCTCAGCCAAAAGGCTCTCAGAGCAGCTTATAATGTATCAATAAAGAAGACAGTCCCTACCCTCAGGATTACATTCTAAAAAAGACACGACACACAAGGAAAAGTGGATGGGGAGGGAAGAGGGAGAAAATAAAAAGAAATTAAGGAGACTGTTTAGGCTGGTGGGAAGGCCCTGCTCCGTCCTCTCATCTCCCAATGGAGGGGCAAACCAACAGCTCCTTCTTCCCCACAAGGTGAAGATGTTAGCCTGTGGGGGGGGGGGGGGTGTCCAACTGAAGCAGGCTCTTATGGTCCCTGCCTGCTCCAGTCTCCCTCGCATCTTCTTCCCCACAGGGATGAGGCTTGCAGAGATGTGATTGTATAATGAAAGGCAGGACACTCCTCGGCCTCCTCTTAAGTAAAGGGAGCACAAGCAATCTAAACCAGCCCATGAAAATTCCTCTGATTCTCCTTTGAATGTCTTTTTGCAAGCAATTTCTTTTCTATCAAATTGAATGAGAATGTTAAAAATATATACGAGGGAGACATTTTTGTTTTAAATATAAATCTACAATGGAGTCACATTTGAAATGCTGCACAAAGTTCTGGTCGCAGCATCTCAAGCAGATATCATAAAGCTGCACCAGGGGGCTAGAATGAGGCAATGCAAATGAGCAACACCCGTGTAAGAATCTGAATACTTCCCCAGTATCCTGATTCTGAGTGTGGCCAGCCGGATGCCCGTAGGTAGCTCGCAACTAAGCTACAAAGGAAGGCAACTCTCCTTCTCTCTTGTTTTCTCCCAGCAACTTCCCCTTCCCCAATTTGGCACCTTCCAGGTGTTTTGGACTACAACTTCCATCATCCCCGGTCATCAGGACCATTGGTCATGCGATTCTGGAGTTTCTCAATGCTCATTCTCCATAGCAAAGGGCATAACCTATTCATGTAAAATGCAAGCTAGGCCTCTCCTTGAGGTTTCTATTTTGTGTTTATTTATTTTCGTCTCCAGCTGAAGACCTTTTTATTCTCCCAGTATTTTAACACTTAATTTTAACTAAAATTTAATTTTTTACTGTTTTAACTCTGTATTTTAATTTTATATCAATTTTGCTGCATGGTTTTTATTCTGTTTGTTGATTGTCTTACTATGATTTTAATTCTTGTGAACCGCCCAGAGAGCTTCGGCTATTGGGCGGTATAGAAATGTAATAAATAAATAAATAAATAAAATTATTTATTACATTTTTATACCGCCCAATAGCTGAAGCTCTCTGGGTGGTTCACAAAAATTAAAACCATGAAGAGCATAGCAAAACAACCAACAATATAAAAAAAATACAATATACAAAGCACAAACAGGGTAAAACCACACAGCAGAAATTGATATAGGATTAAAATATGGAATTAAAACAGCGAAGTTTAAATTTAAGTTAAATTAGGTGTTAAAATACTGAGAAAATAAAAAGGTCTTCAGCTGGCAATGGAAGGAGTACCGTGTAGGCGCCAGGCGGACCTCTCTGGGGAGCTCATTCCACAGCCGGGGTGCCACAGCAGAGAAAGCCCTCCTCCTAGTAGCCATTATTTCTTAATCCAGAATAATTACCACAGAGGGCAAAAGGCATTGCCCCCAGCTCATCCGGCAGTATTATTCTGTAGGCACCAGCTGGACAAGAGCAACCCAGAAGATTTTGCCCATTCCTCCTCCTTCTTCCAGTCCACAAGGTGAAAGAAAAATCTTGCACATTGTTCCTCCCCGGATGACGCCTGGCTATTGTGCCAATAGATCCAAACAGACCAAACTTCTGAGAGAGACCTTCTGGGTCACTTCAAAAAGCCATGTGTCCCAAAGCCATGCCATGCCCATCTTCAGCTGCCAGCCATTAAGTGACCCCAAATCCAGAGTTGTTTGTTGACTCATAAATCGGCCTCCACCCTTTCCCATTCTGTCTGGGGCGTTCCAAATGAAGAAGGCCTGCTTTTTTCTCTTTGTTTTGCTGGAAGTCCCCCAAAGTTTTGCCTGAACTTCTGCCTCCCTCTCCTCCACACTCCTTCATCCATACACGCCTCATTTGCTGCCTACTTGGACATCGCATGCTGGTCATCTTCTTTCTGTATCCCCTGAGCGCACCAATTTTGCAATGCACCCTTGCTCCCAGGTCCCTGGCTTTTGCCCTCATTGGGTCTTTCTTTTGAGGGGGGGGGGGAGAGAGGGGGGGCATGTTTCAGTGTGTAATAGCTCAAGACTGTGGGGGGTAACTTTTTTCTCCACTGTAGACTTTGACCTTTGATTCCCTTGGATCCTGGGACGTTCCCAGAGTTGATCTCTAAAGCAGATGGAACTCAAAGGAAACAGCCTGAGAAGGAACAGCAGAGATATATAGAGCTGGCCGGGGATAATTCATTGGAACATCCTTATTACGTTAGCAACATTAGACGGCTACTGGTGCTTACAAGGCAAGGGTGAGAAATGATCCTTGCCTATAGCAAACTGACCTCATTCCCTTCCACAAGAGAGTTTGGAGACCCAAATTTGGACTAAGTTCCTTGGGGCAGAAATCCATGGAGGGGAGTGTGTGTGTGTATGTGTGTGTGTGTGATGTAACTCTCTAAAGTAGGGGTGCACAACTTGTGGCTCTCCAGAGGTTTGGTCCTATAGTTCTATCAGTCCTAGCTGGCATTGACAAAGGTGAAGGTCCATGGGATTTGTAGGCCAAAATATCTGCCAGGCCAAGTTGGCCAACACTGCCCTAAAAAGACATGTAGGTTGATGGATTCTAGGTGCTAAGTTATGATACCCTTATCTCACTTTATCTTCAAGGAATTCATGTTTCCTTTCTCTCTCACACACAACCCTGTGAGGTAGGTTAGGCTGAGAGAGTGACTCACTCAAGGTTACCTAGAGAACTTTATGGCGCACTTGAATAAGTTGTTGCTTATCTTTATTAATAACGGCAACAATTACAATAAAGTTTTTGTTTGTTTCGTATCATAAAGTTTTTTGTTTGGTTTGGTTTATATCAGCATTAGAGAGCCGCACCCCAAACTTCTTAACAATAATCCTGAACACTCTGGCAATGAAGGAGGAGCAAGGAGTCATTGGATGGGTGAAATAGGGCAACCCTACACATGTCAGCTCAGAAATATGCCCCGTTGAGTTTCACTCCAAGTCAACATGCATAGCATTGGGTTGAATGTGACTTTGGCTGCAATCCTATGCACACGTCCTTGGGAGTAAGTCCCATTGAACTCCATGGGGCTTTTTTTCAGAGCAGATACACACAAGGTTACTGTTTATACTTTAAGTGGAGATAGATGTTTCTTAGCTTATCTTCTTTTTAACGGTGAGAAGAAATTATTATTTGTTACTCTTACATTCCTGTCCTGTCTATTTTCTTCTTGCAAGGAACCCAAGCTGGCTTTCACAGTCCTCTTCTCCACTTTGTCTTCACAACAACCTTGTTAGGTAGATGAGGCTGTGAGTCAGCAACTGGCCAAAAGTCCACCCAGTGAGCTCCATGGCCAACTGGAGACTAGAACTCGGGTCTCCCTGACCCTAGTCCAACACTCTCACCATTACACCACACTGTGGTCTTCTGTTGTGTCTTCTGTTGACGTAAGACAATAGTTCATAACACATGGGATTATTTGACCCGGAAGTTCTTCTTGAGATGAGGAGAACCAGAGAGCATCTAGACAAACATTCTAAGCAAGAAGAAAGTACACATTTTTAATAGGCCTCACTGAGTTGGCATCTTGCTAGCAGTGCCCTTCTGATGAAGCTTAGCTAAGCCCTGTTCAAAGAACTTTCCCCAAAGTCTTTCAACTGAGGTTTCATTCCTTTCAGGAGAGCAAGGAGTGGACAGGGGCTGCTGTTCCGATGGCAGCCATCTTTTAAACAGGACAGGGATGTGGACTTTTCTGAAAAGCAGCAGAAAGGCCGTCCACTAGAGCAGGGCAAATATTTCAACCAGTCCACCATGCTGTTCCACCACACAGCAGCCACTAGATGCCTCTGGGAAGCCCACAAGCTGGAGGCTTCTTTTCACTAGATTGAAGTGAATTCCTATGTCCCAGAAAACATCAAAACTGAGCTTGAGGGAGCCTCAATAATGGATTGAAGTTTACACACACACACACACACACACACACACACACACACACCTGGCATCAGTCTTTCCCAACAAGCCCCCTCACCAGATGTTTTGGACTTCAACTCCCATAATTCCCGGTCGGCCATGTTTGGGATTAGGGTAAAGAAGCTATGCTGCCTGGGGGATTATGGGAGTTGTAGTTCAACCTGGAAGGAACCAGGTTGGGGATGGCCATCCCCCCCCCAAGAGTAACCTCATCCCAAATTCAGCCTCAAACCCAAGTAATCTGCCCTTCCCAAAACTAAAACAAAAAACGGTACCGCCAGGCACCCCTCTCCAAAATGTTCTCCTGGAAGTTTGGAAAGGCGAGGTCAGAGATGCGCCTGGTTCCTCCTCCCTCTACTCCCCACGTGGTAACCCTCTCTCTGGTCCGGTTCAGCTGAATCAACTTCTGGCTCTTCTCCCCTTCAACAACACCCCCCCTCGCCCCGCTTTGTCTGCCCAACTCTCCACGCCGCCTCACTCTGCGCCCCAGGCTCACCCCAACGCTCTGCCTCTCCAAAGCAGCCTAGGCAGAACTAGTCCTTTAAAAAGAAGTTTAATTTTGGGCTTTTCCGATTCTTTGCAAGAATAAAAAAAAGAAGAAGAAGAAAGAAAAGAGGCGATGAAGACGAAGAAAAACAGTCTGCAGAATAAGAAGCTTCTGTGTAAGATAAAACACATAGATTGTGATATAAAAAGAGACGTGGAGGGATGGCGCTTGAAAACAAGGCTGAGGCGCGCCCGCGTCCCGAATGCTAGTCTTGTACGTCTTATTATCAAGTTAATTAAAGCTAGCATCTGACAATGTCACTCGGCTGTAGAAAAAGGGATTTAAATGCGACGTCTCCCAGGACTGCATGTCAAGGGCTGCTTTCTTTTTTCTTCCTCGCCTCTCTCTCTCTCTCTCTCTCTCTCTCTCTCTCTCTCTCTCTCTCTCTCTCTCTCTCTCTCTCTCTCTCTCTCTCTCTCTCTGTGCTTCGCCTTCTACCAATCTGGCTTGGAGGAACAGACCTCGGAATCGGGCTGCCTTTAGAGCAACTGCAATTGGCAAGAAAGCAATTATTAAAAATTTTGATGTTGGAAATAAAAAAATAAAAAATAAAAAAATAAAAGAGAAGACAGAATAAAACGATTTCTCTCATTTGTGTGTGTGTGTGTGAGAGAGAGAGAGAGAGAGGGGAGAGAGAGAGAGAGAGAGAGTGTTAAAGATGGAGAGGAATATAAAGATATCAAGGAAGGGATGGATCAAAGCCCCCCTCCCCACTGTTGAAACCCATAAAAGGGTCCTCTCAAGCACTTTAAGAGTTTATTATTATTATTATTATTATTATTATTATTATTATTATTATTATTATTATTATTATTAGAACCTCAACAAGGATCCTGGAAAGATGAAATAAGAAAAAAGGAGGAGGGTGGATGAAAAAAAATAATAAAGGGAAAAAAGAAAAGAAAAGGCAAAGTCGATTTTGAAATGTACCCATTGAAATGCACAGAGCCGGTTGCTACGTGGATTTGCTCTCGAGGTCAAGTGACGGACGGATTGTATGCTTCTCCATAATAATATTAATTAAACAATTTGCATGCTAATAAGGTAACAATTATCAGGGCTTCTGTTGAAAGATTCAGGTTATTACAACACGCCAGTCTGGGGGCCAAGGGTCAGAGAGTGAGAGGCGAGAGAAATTTCGACTCAAATTAACATTCTGTCAGCTCCAGAAAATGGGATAAATAAAGTCGAATTAATTCATTATAATAAAGAGGGGGAGGGGGGAGCGCGCGGGAGGGGAAGGGTCTATCCCCCCCTTTTTTTATTCTTGTGCTGGATTGATTACCGTTCTGTATTCAAAAACACGTTCCTTTGGCACTCCTGTCCGGAGATCCGACAGAAAATGAGGCTTTTATTGCTACAGGCGAAAACTTGCTTCAGTGGCTACAGTTTACATTTAGTATTTATAGAGAAAGAAATTAAATTATGCTGAAAAGAGAAGCTGTTGGCCTTTCACCCCGGAATTAATACCAACCCCATCATTTCCCCCTTGCTTGGTGGAGTTGGGGGCGTGTGTGACGGTGTGTCTAAATGCCATTTAAGAGGGGGGGAAAAGAAGAAAAATATTTTTTTCCTTTTTTAAAGGTAATAATTAAACTGCCATCTAGAGTCGAGGAGGGTCTGGCAGGAGGAAAGTCAGTGGTCCGTTGTAGGATATTCAATTAGGTTTAGTTTTAAAGGTGGTGGTGGTGGAGTGAACCACAATCCGGATTAGGAGGTTTGAGTCCGCTGTTTAACTTCGAAGTGGAGTTTGCCACCCAGAAAGGCGCTCCCACCCTCCGCGACGCCCTACCATCTGTACTAGGGATTTTGGAAGTAGGTGGGTGGCCCTGAGTCTTAAAAAAAAATGTTGCCCGAAGATAATTCTCTTTCTGAAAACTCGAAAGATGGAAGAAGTATACGAAAGAGTGTTATTTATTTATTTATGGGAGAGATTTGCCTTATCTTTTCTTTCTTTCTTTCTTTCTTTCTTTCTTTCTTTCTTTCTTTCTTTCTTTCTTTCTTTCTTTCCAAGGATAGTTTCTCTGTGGGAACGTTGTTATTTTGTGTGTGTGTGTTTCTTTCATTAAGTAATGCTAGTCAAAAAGGGGAGTTATTTTTATTTATTTATTATATAATCAGAGATAAAGACCCTCGTAAAGTCAGTTGAGGATTTCTTTAAGGCACAACCTGCACTTCCGAACACTTTTACACGCGGGGATCCTGACTTCCATGACAGCACAGAGGAGGGACACCGAGTTCGGACCGCCTTGAGCTTTGCAGATTCGCAGTCCGATCTAAGCTAGTTACGCCGGTTGCTTTTAACAAGTTTAGACGCGCCTGTGGATAGGATCCGATTGTAACAACCATGCAGAAAAGGAACACCCCTTTTACTATTTAATAAGATAAGCGGGTTGCCTTGCGTGTGTTTACGCATGGAGCTCCGTTATGTTCCTTCGGCTTCAAGACGGTACATGCCCACTTACTTGTGAGTGAATCCTCCTGACCTCAGGGGAACTTACTTCCGAGTAAACGCCAACTGCGCGTTGCTGTCATTGGCCTCCTGCAATCCTGGTCTTTCCACACTTCTCTGGGAGCCAACGGCATTGAACACGGCGTGGCTTACTTCCGAGTAAAGGCGCAGGCATTCTGGACAGCAGGTTGCCACGTTAAAGAGCTCCTCCCCAGCCCAGGGGGGGAAAAGTTGTGCATTTCCTGGAATTGCTTCGCTTGGATCCAAAGTTTGTTATGGGCGCTTGCTGGCGTTGCATACCAAGAATTCGAGCGCCCCCCCCCCCCATTACCGGGGAAGTCAGCGGCAGACGGGATCCAGCAGGCGGCCCCAAAGTTACAACCGTGGTGGGTATGTAATTCAATTAGGGTGTATGTCCCCTTCAGAAGCAGTGCTTAAGTTTAGGTCAGGATGTTCAAGCCGAGGGTTATTCCGGATTAGATTTGCTCCAAAGTAAGCATTTATCTCCCCTCTCCCCTGGGCCAAATTTACCCAGGCCAAAAGACGACGTGTTATGCAGTTTCGGGGGGGGGCGCTCTAAATCCCTTGAACTCCCCCCCACCCAGGAGAAAGTCACCCATGATTTCAAGGGAGCCTTTACTCTTGAGGAAAGCGGGCACGGCGTGTGTTTGAGGAGCTACAAAGCGCGCGTCCTTCATTTGTTCCAAAGGGGGGGATGTGTTCCGTGGGCCCAATCCGTTTACCCAGGTGACGCTTGACTTCAGTGGGGGCTTGCTCACAAGTGAAGCCACATGGCGTTTGTACAGAACTGTGCATGGGAACCGAGACACCCTTTTACTTTCTGTATACATATCTACCCACCCGGATATTTTATATCTGTATCACACACGCCACAAAAATTGGCCCTTCCTTGTGCTAAATAGACTGCTTTTTTTAATTAGACACCCTCTGGCCCTATTCATAATTTAATATGGGCTTTTCCAGGGATCAATAGGGGAATGGCGTTAATTATTATTTTGATTGATATGATCGGATGGCGCTGTTTTAAACGCCGTGCAGGAACAGTTCATATATATATATATATATATATATATATATATATATATATATATATTCTTCCCCAAGCTTTCCTGCTCTTCTTCTTCTTTGCTCCCCACACGCTCCCCCCCTTTTAGTCTTTCCAGTCTCTCTCCCCCCCCTTTCCCTGGTAGAGAAGCCTGAGAGGAGATGAAAAGGGTTGTAGTTTTAAATTCATTGTGACAGCCCTGGAAAGAGAGGATGATGAATCTCCTATTATTGGATCAGTCTATTTGCCGCTCAATGTCTCCCTGTAATTGGAGCAACATCACTTTAAAGGTTCAGAGGAGTCGAAACGTTTCTGGTGTAGACGGAGAAGAAGACGGGGAGGGGGGGAGGAGGAGGAAACGAGGGGCGGGGAGGAGACGAGGGAGGAGGAGAGAGGGGGGGGGGGGAAGAAAGAAAGAAAAAGAATCCCTCTTTCCACAACACACCAGCGAATGTTTTAAAGGGAAATCTATTAGTGATTTGGAAGGGGGCGGGGGGGGGGGGCGAGGCGCGCGTAACTCTGGTTGCTTTTGAGTATTTAACTGGGTATCAATCAGACCTCTAAGTTCTTCTCTTGTTCCCCCTCCTCTCTCTCCTCCCCCCCTCTTATTCCTTTTCCTCCTTGTTGGCCTAGGCAGCTCCCCCCCCTTACTCCTGGGGCTGGAGTTCTTATGAAAGAGAGAGACCCCCCTCCCCTCCGCTCCCCCCCTCCCCTCCTTTCTCCTCCTTGTCTTGTTGTGACAGCTTTGATATTGTTTATTGAGGGTGGATGTCAGGTATAATTAGCAATCGATATGGAAAACGTTTGGCTCCCCCACCGCCCCGGCACGTCTCTGACGTCAGGGCCGATTAACGTTTCTTATTGGTCCCAAATTCCCCGGGCCTGAGCCTAATTATGGGGAAGGCTGATGTTGATAAAGTTAAAGCGCCCGGGCGCCTTGCAGCATGCGCCCTCGCCCGCGCCGCGGCTCCCTCGCTCGCGCCGCGGCTGCCGCTGCCGCCACCACCGCGGCGGCTGCTGCGGCGGCGCTGCTGCTCCTCCGGCGGCGGCGGGGGTGGTGGCGGCGGCGGCTGCCGCTACTGCTGCCGCCGCGCCAGCCCCAGCGCCAGCCCCACCACCAGCAGCAGCAGCAGCAGCAGCTGCGCTAAGAGGCGCCCGTGAGCCCCGGCCCGGCCTCCGCCCGCCGCGGCCGCCCCCTCCATGATGGACAGCCGCATCCTGGAGCACCCGCACGCCCAGTTCGGGGGCATGGTGGGCTTCCCTTACCCGCTCGGCCACCACCACGTCTACGAGCTGGCCGGACACCAGCTGCAGTCCGCCGCCGCCGCTGCCGCCGCCGCCGCCTCGGTGCCCTTCTCCATCGACGGATTACTCAACGGCTCGTGCGCCGCCTCGGTGGTCAACCCGACCCCGCTCATCCCTTCGGGCTGCGGCGTCGGCGGGGACGGGCAGGCCTTCAAGCTCTCCGGTAAGTTCCTGCTGAGCTGAGCCCTCCCGGGCTGCTTCCCGGACCTCCAGCCTTCCTCTCCCTCCTCCTCCTCCTCCTCCTCCTCTTCCTCCTGCATCATCTCCATCCAGCGCACAAATCCGACCAGTGTTTCAGGTGGGCTTCGCTGGGAATGGGGGGGGGGGTGGTCCCCGGGCCCGACGCGCCAGACTAAACAGGAGCCAGGGTGAACCAGCGGTCAGGGCTGGATTTCTTTCTTCCTTCCTTCCTTCCTTCCTTTTTTTTTTAAAAAAGAAAATAACACCCCTCCCCCCCCCCGATTTCAACCCAAGAGCGCCTACACCGGATGGGAAGACCCGGTCCGCTCGCCCTTGGCGGAGAACAGCCCGACCTGCGGTGCTTCGCCAGCGAGGCGCCGGGCTGCTCCGCGCTTTCTCGTTTCCGACGCTGGTTTCTTTCCCCATCGAGGCAGGGACGTCTGGCGTTGGTGTTGGCTTTGTTTTAATTTTTCAAGCGGTTAAAAAGAAATGATCGATGCCAAAGTCGCCGGGCGGGAGAGAGAGAAAGTGTTGGTTGAGGGTTTGTGAAACTGGCCAGCGATGGGATGGCGGACAAAAGCCGTTTCCGACTGCGAATGGACGCTCCCCCTTCTCAGTTTCCACGGGATGGACTTGGCACTTCTTTAAAATATATATATATTTCTAACCACGCCTGGAAAATGTATATAAAAAAACTTGGATTTGCATGAAGCACCCTCTCTATTAGAATATATCTAATATAAAGGGTTTAAGATAACAATGGCACAACCTCTTTAAAATTCTATCTCCGCATTCTGAAATAAGGGAGGTAGAACATTCCTGCCCAGTTCTGAACACCTGACTTTTGGTGTTGGGCTATTAGTTTGGTGGCCTGGGTAGCCCAAACAGAAAACCCTGAAGGCAACAAACGATTAGTGAGCACAGAAAAACAGCATTTTCAAAGACTCTTCCTGTCCTATCCTAGGAAAGAAAGTTCTCAGATGGTCCTTATTTTTTTTCAAAAAATTCCAAATTATTTCCCTGTGTTTATTCCAAAAGTTAAGTTCTGCACAGAACTGAGTCCCCTTTTTATTTTTGATCTCCCAGATGAGAAGTGTATTCTTTTTATTGTGCAATTTTGTTCTGGAAAAGCCACTTTGAGCCTTGCATGAAAAGAAGGGGGGGTAAGACACGTGTCAAATATCACCCCCCACGCACATGAACCCCCCAAACAATGAATACAGCAAGCGAGTCTACCTTCGAAATCAGAAACAATATTTAAAGTCCTCATCTGTCCCTGTTCTTCTAAACAAGTTAATCTAGGGAAACAACACCTTGCTTCATCTCAGGGGTTTAAATTATATATTCCATTTATTTAACACCTTCGAACTAATTCATGGCCACCCTAAAGGCACTAATTGGGAAATAAATTCTATCAAAATCAGTGGGATTATCTTCCAAGTAAGGCTGTTTAGATGGAAGAGATGTAGGCGGAATAAAAATCCAGATTATTCCATCACCATGGTTAGGTTTTGAAGTCTGCTGCTATCCCAGGATGAAATCCAACGTATATTTTAGAGCAGACGCATTGAAATGATGGGGATTTAAATTTGTTATGAATCCGGTGTTTTTGGAGTTGAAGGCGAGTCTTTTCCAACTGGGCTGAACTGGTCATTAGGGTTCTGGTCCATGTCTTTGACTGTCTTCCCCCACTTTTTCAGACTCTATCGACCCCGACAAGGAAAGCCCCGGTTGTAAAAGGCGACGGACCCGCACGAATTTTACTGGCTGGCAACTGGAAGAGTTAGAGAAAGCTTTTAATGAAAGCCACTATCCGGACGTGTTTATGAGAGAGGCGCTGGCGTTGAGGCTCGACCTGGTGGAATCCAGAGTACAGGTAAAAAGGAACGGGTTTCCTCATCTCTCTCTCTCTCTCTCTCCTCCTCCCCTCCCCCACCGAAGACACACTCCGGAATGTTTGGGTCATGTGAAAGAGTTAGACACGTGTGCTTAACTGGGGCTACCTTTGGGAAAGCCATTTTAGAAGAAGGGCCAGGGAATATTTGCCAAATTCTCCCCTCTTTCTGCCCTGAACCCCAAAGTGGTATTTACTGTAATGTGGATTTAATCTTGTCACATCTCCGCCCGCCCCACTCCAACCCCGGCTTTTTAATTTCCACCAACGTTGTGTGCATGTGTTTGGGGATGAATATCTCTACTTTCCAGTTACTTTTTAAGTTAGTGGGGTGATTTCTTATCTCGCTTCTATTTCCCCACCTTCCAAACTCCGCAAAAGTGCTTGAAGCTAGGTAGCATGGCATATTTTCCAGATAACAGTCCTGATATGGGATGTGTACATTCAACTTTGCTGCTTAACCCCTGGGACATATGGGGGAGGATTTTAAGGTGAAGATGGAGCGTCAAAGCAGATAGAATGATGATATATATATATATATATATATATATATATATATGTGTGTGTGTGTGTGTGTGCGTGTATGTATGTATATGATATATGTATATATATATATATAGAGAGAGAGAGAGAGAGAAAGAATGAGAACCTATGTGTATATGCCATTTTCCCATAGACACAAGTTTATTCTGTAGCTCCATTTTGAACAACATGGATTTCAGCATTGATTTCAGCAGGATACAATTCTACCTTGTTTTCATTCTTCTTTGTTTACTTGAGGTTGGTGGTGGCAGTGGGGAAATCTCTCCCCCCCCCCCACACACACACTTCAAATTAGTATTTAAAAATAATCTCAATTTTATGGTTTCTAAAGGGGTTATCAGTAACCAAGTGCAAATCCAGTTGCCCCCCCCCCCGTTAATTCTGAACTAACCCTAACCACAGTCCCCTTACAAACTTTTCTCATGCTTGTAAAATATGCTGCCTGGCCCTTGTCAAACCAAGCACAGAGGATCATTGGGTGGGGTGTTTGCAAAATAAACTCCCACGAGCCTGTGATCAAAGCAACCTCCCCCACAAAACAACAACAACAAAAAGTATAAAGTTGTTTCTCCCGAAGGCAGGGACTAATGACATTAATGGATCTTATTAATCTGCACTGGTATTGTCTAAAAGGTGTATTTACAGAATACTTCCCTTCAACCTCTCTCTCCCCCCCTCCTGACCTCTTCTGTTTCGAAATCCTTTTATCCAATTTGTTCTGAGGCTGTTGAATGAACTCAAGACCCTCAATTTCTCTCTAATACGATAATGAGTAATTCTTACTGGCAAGTGGCTGATGGAGCCGCCACCAAAAAAAGAGGAAGAATTACAATATACATACCAGCAGCACAAGCAAATAATCTTGTGTGTGTGTGTAATATAATATAATATAATATAACATAACATAATGGGGGCCGTTGGTTGCTTCATTCCCCCAGTTCCTCTTAAAAAACAAACTAACCAAACCGCTTTAACACGGATTTACTCCGTCTCCAAAAGAAATCCCTGACTCACACTTTGTCTTTGAAAACGGGTTTAAAAATAAAATAAAATGGTTTATTTGATTCCCCTGTAATGATAGCTAAGAGGAGTGAGAGGTGGAAAAATGGTCAAAGGAATTATTATTATTATTATTATTATTATTATTATTATTATTATTATTATTATTTGCATTTATTGACTTGTAAGTAAATGTTGATTTGGTGATTATTTAAATTTGTTACTTAGTGTGGACCTTCCCCTCTTTTTTATGTTCTGTTTTCCATCGTAGTTAAGGCTTCTTGTTTCTTGAAATGCAGATATTTGCTCAAACCTGGCTGAGTTGTAGGTATCGCTCTGCCAACCCCTTCTCACCGGCCAGTATATTTAGGATGGGGAAAATTACAGAGGAAAATGGTGGGTGGGTGCCTTTAAAACAAACAAACAAACAACTTGTGCGTAGTGTGACGTTGGGGATCCCCCTCCTAGCTCTGGTGGACATTTGACTTTCCGTAGGGTCAGATCTTGATCCCAGGCGTTCGTCAATTTCACAGCACTCAAGTTAGGGTCTTTGTTTCCTCTGCTTTCTCCTGCTTCTCCCCGCCCCCCCCCCTACAATAATGAGAATCCGAGAAAGTATACAGGTATTTTGTGTGTCGGTGTGATGAGAGAACACGTGTAGTAAATTCGAAGTATTGCTGTTTCTTCCTTCGTTTTGGAGCAGAAGGAGTAAAAAATTCCTTTCCAAAAGGGACAGGGGAGATTGTGTGACTCCGTGTGTGTGTGTGTGTGTGTGTGTGTGTGTGTGTTTGAGTACAAATGGGGTGAGAGAGAAGCCTGGACTCTTCCTCTTCAACATACCTGACTGGCACAAAGTTGTCAAGTTTGGTCTTATCCATAGCGCCCCCCTCCCCAATTCCTTAGTCAAACTTATTTTTCCTTTCTTTCTTTTTTTTTAAAAAAAATATCTTCAGATTATGATTTTTAAAATCAAATCTGTTTGTGATTTTTTTAAAAACCATAAACCTGATTCTGGTTTTTTAAAACTCAAGACTCCCCCTCTCGGTCTCTCTCGGAGCACCGCCAACCGAATGTCGCCTACCTGGTGGCCCATAGAAACATTTTCATTTGGAACAACAGCAAAACAATCAAATGAACAAACACGTTGCTGCAGATGCATGTCATCTGAACGTGACAGAGGTGGAGGGATCTTCTCTCTGCGTGACTGGGTGCAAGCGCCCTTGGGGGGGGGAATCCAGCTTGGGCATTTCCACCCCCCCTCTCGTAACCGCATCGTAGGAGAGAATCCACTGAGGAGGGAGAAAAATCTCTCTCTGTCCGAACTTTGGTTCTGAAGAGCCGCTTCCTCTCGCCCTTCTCCCCCCAATGGGAATTATTTCTCTGTCTTTCGGGGGTGGTTGTGCCCGAAAAAAGGGTCCAGCCTTCCTTCCACCATCAACACCCTCCTCCTCCAACTCCTCATTTTATTTTATTTTTTAAGACCGCTCCGCACCCAAACGAAAACATAGGAAGGTGCGGCGGGGTGGATGGAGTGGGTGGGGAGGGAGGGGGGAATCTGGCGTCCCTCCCCCTCCAGCCGCCCTGATCCTTCGCCCTGGGGGCTTTGCGGGGCGGGGTGGGGGTTGGAGGGGGGGTGGGGGAACGCCACGGCTGTTAATTGCTTCTCCTTGTCCGGTGTGTGTGTGTGTGTGTGCGCGCAGGTTTGGTTCCAAAACCGCCGGGCCAAATGGAGGAAGAAAGAGAACACCAAGAAGGGCCCCGGCCGGCCGGCGCACAACTCGCACCCGACGACGTGCAGCGGGGAGCCCATGGACCCGGAGGAGATCGCGCGCAAGGAGCTGGAGAAGATGGAGAAGAAGAAGCGCAAACACGAGAAGAAGCTGCTCAAGAGCCAAGGCCGCAACCTGCACTCGCCCAGCGGCCTCTCGGTCAACAGCAGCACCCAGAGCTCGGACAGCGACGGCGGCGGCGGCGGCCTCTCCCCGGACCCGCCCGACGGCTGCAAGGCGCCCGGCGGCTCCCACCACCCGGCCCTGCCCGGCGCCGGCGGCGGCGGCGACCTCTCCGCCTCGGCCTTCTACGCCAGCCGCGGCGCCTGCAGCAGCACCGGCACCGGCGGCCCCCGCTGCGCCTCCAAGGACGACTCCATGCCCGAGTGCGGCGGCGGCAGCGCGTCAGCCTCGACGGCGTCGGCGCCGGCTCCCCCTCCCGGCGGCCCGGGCTTCCCCAAGCTCAACCCGTTCAGCGTGGAGAGCCTGCTGTCGGACTCGCCGCCCCGCCGGAAAGCCCCGCTGGACTTCCCGCAGGCCCTGGCGCCGTGCGGCGCTCCGACGGCGGCCGCGGCGCGCACGCTGCTGGGCAAGGGCCACTTCTTGCTCTACCCCATCACGCAGCCGCTGGGCTTCATCGTGCCCCAGGCGGCCCTCAAGAGCCCCCCGGGCCAGGAGCCGCCGCACCGGGGCTCCCCGCTGCCTGCTGCCAACCCCAGCCCGGACCCGGCGCCCCCCAAGAGCAGCAGCACCGCCGGCCGCTGCTGCGGCGCGCCCTCGGACAAGGCCGCCGCCGCCGCCTCTTCCCCGCCGGCCGCCTGCTCCTCCTCCTCCTCCTCCTCCTCCGCCGCCTCCGGTGCGCCCCCGCCGCCGCCGCCGCCGCCTCCCCCCTACTGCGATTCTTCCTCCCAGGCGGACAGTAGCAGCAGCAGCAGCAGCAGCAGCAACGCCGCGGCGCAACCAAAGTCCCCCGCGAAAGACGCTTGTCAATCCAGAGACAATTCGGATTGCCGCACGGAGCCAAACTGTCCAGCAGAGACCAGCAATTTAGACTGTGAGGAAGTGGATATGGATTAGACCAATAACAGGGGGAGTTTGGGGACCGGGGGAGATGGGCGAGGGGGGGGCCGCAAAGGGAGAGAAAACAATAATTCTGTACTAGAGTCCTTGCAGGGAGGGAGGGAGAGACAGACAGAGCGAGAGCGCGCGCGCTTCCGAACTTCTCAATCTAAACTTCTGACATTCCCAAAGTTCCCCCAACCTCTCCGACAGACACCCAAGCCAGAGTTCCTGCCTCCTGTTTATTACATATATATATTTTAAATAGGTTCCCCCCTCCGTTATTCCTTTATTTCCCCTCTCTTTACTCCACCTCCCTCCCCCCCACCCCGCACCCCACCGCCACACTCCGGATCTATAATCTAGTCCCATTCAAAATCAGGTGATCCATTTTTAATTTTTCTTTTCTTTTCAAAAAGATGCGGGCAGGCGTGGGGAGGGGGAGGGTAAAAGTACGGTTGGCATTAGCAGGAGCTGGAACTTGATGTGGACACAAACTGTAAAACAAAACAAAAAGACAACAGCGAATCCTCAAACCTTGTAAAATGCAAAAATGTTTAAAGATATTTATATATGTAAAAACATTTCTTTTGATAAATAAAAACCTCTCTAAAAAAAATAATATCAACCCGGCTTTTTCTTCCTTGGCACTTTCTCTCTCTCTCCAATTCTTAAAAACAAACAAAAAAGCTTATTACTACAAGATTCTTTTTCAATCCTTAAAAAAAGTCTTGTAGCAATAACCTAATTGTTAAGCAATAAATCTTTGACTGACTTTGTTTTTTTTTAAAAGTAGTCGAAAAGTGGGTGAGTTTGGGTTTGTCCTTTAATTTAATTTAATTTTTAACCCGGCCAACACGCAACCTCTGTCTCCCCTTAATCTTTAGGGTTTCCATGTGTGTTTATTGCTTAACAAATGTATTCATTTAATCGCCTCCCCCTCTTTTTCGCCCCTCCTGTTCCCCATCGCTCCCCCCTTAAACTCCCCCCCCCCCCCACATGAGGTTAGGAGCTTCAGGCTATAAGAAGCTGGCCAGCTCCTGGTGCGTTTTGATATGAAAGTAATTATTTTCCCGGTGGCGGATGCGGGCTTCGGTTTCCTTGCCCAAAGGGTTATTATACATTACCGATTTCTAGTGATATGAAATCACATAAACTTCCTACAATAATAGAATTAGCATGAAAGGCTGGGGTGTCAAATTGAAATTGGAAAATAATAGCCTTAGCAGCTGGGGGAGTGTGTGTGCATATTGGATCGGAGATGGGAATACGTGGGGCGGAATTTTCATGAGGTCCTCCGCCCCCCCTCCCCCTCCCCATTCACTCCCTCCTTCCTTCTCTCCCGCCCCCCCCCTTTCCTCTTTGTCAGCCCTCTTGTAGCTGGCTATATTAAGATAGATGTTCAATGATATCTCTCATTGTTCTGTCGCTTATATTGATGTTGCTGCGTTATCAGACTATTGATCATGTGTCGCCCGTAATAGGACAGCCGCAGCAAATGCGCCCTCTCCCCCCCCCCCACGTCTTTCTTTCTTTCATTTTTTTTTAACAAAAGGCGAACG